>NC_086444.1:1094779903-1094784903 GCF_028390025.1 Pseudophryne corroboree | reverse complement strand
TTACAGTACAGGAGAGGTCATAGGTCGATTTGAAAAGGTAGGCGATGTCTTTCCGAACTGCTCTTGTGGGTGGTCTCCTCTGGATTCCCGCCGCATACATAATATACAGTAAATACAGTTTATATCTATATTCTGCTTCTGCACCTAACTATCCGCAGGAACATGCGATCTTCTGCAAACCAACACCGGAATGTTACCCTTAAAATACCCTACAGCTGGATACCAAACACCACCTTATAACCTTAGTCTGTCCCCTCTTATCCTGTAAAGGTGAATCCCCTTGTTCTGGAATCATTTAAACTGTTGATACTTTCTGATGTGGTGCAGGGGGACTATGTGTACAATGTGCACTATTTGGATTAAATATGTAATGTTTTGATAGCTCTCCATGCGTTCACAAACTCTGCCGTAAATACCCATACCACGTGCAGGACCACGGGAGCGACATATACGCAAATTGCGGATATGTACACGCACGGCAGAACAAGTGCACGCGCAGTGGGCATGTGTGTGCAGTTTATACGTGCTGTGTGTTCTTCTATATTTTTCGACTTTGACACTTCTATGAACTAATTACCCCATTACTTTAGTGCAATAAAAGTGGGCTCGATCGTATACTGCCTGTGTTTGCTTATATAGCTCAATTTGACCTGTCTTGATAAAGACCCTCCAGGGCCAAAACGCCAACTGTTATGATGGCTTTTCCATAAATTTAATTTGTGCATTGAATGTTTGATATGGTGAGTGCCCTCATTTGGCTGTGGTTATTATTGGAGCCTACTCTGGGTTTTTTTTAATGGAGCACCCCATCTGCTAACAAATATCTGGGTGTGAGTGTGGACATCTCCTAGCAATGCTGCATGAAACATTTTGCATTCCCCATGTTGTATTAGCTCCAGCTCTCCAGTTTCTTCCCAGCCAGCCACCTACTGTCTCCCCAGACAGCCCTCTTGTCTTTCCAGCCACCCATTGTCTCCAAAATCAACTACCTTGTTTGTCCAGCCACCCAGTGTCTCCCCAGCCAGCCCCTTCTGTCTCTCCAGTTACCCAGTGTTTCCCCAGCCAGCCCCTTCTCTCTCTTCAGCTCTTCCAGTATCTCCACAGCCAGCCCCCACATCCATCCCCCTTGCAGCCCACAGTGACTTACCTCCTTCAGTGTCTTCTGGGCAGCTGCTCCACTTTGTGCGGTGGCTCCTCTGTCCAATGCTTTCATTGCCTATGGGTGTTCCGCCACTATAAGTGTGTGAGTGTATATGTGTGTGTGTGTATATATATATATATATATATATATATATTTCTCTGATGTCCTAAGTGGATGCTGGGACTCCGTAAGGACCATGGGGAATAGCGGCTCCGCAGGAGACTGGGCACAACTAAAAGAAAGCTTTAGACTACTGGTGTGCACTGGCTCCTACCACTATGACCCTCCTCCAGACTTCAGTTAGAATCTTGTGCCCGGCTGAGCTGGATGCACACTAGGGGCTCTCCTGAGCTCCTAGAAAGAAAGTATATTTTAGGTTTTTTATTTTACAGTGAGATCTGCTGGCAACAGACTCACTGCAGCGAGGGACTAAGGGGAGAAGAAGCGAACCTACCTAACTGGTGGTAGCTTGGGCTTCTTAGGCTACTGGACACCATTAGCTCCAGAGGGATCGACCACAGGACCCGACCTCGATGTTCGGTCCCGGAGCCGCGCCGCCGGCCCCCTTACAGAGCCAGAAGCAAGAAGTGTTCCAGAAAATCGGCGGCAGAAGACTTCTGTCCTCAACAAGGTAGCGCACAGCACTGCAGCTGTGCGCCATTGCTCCTCATGCACACCTCACACTCCGGTCACTGATGGGTGCAGGGCGCTGGGGGGGCGCCCTGAGGGCAATATAATACACCTTGGCTGGCAAATCTACACCATATATAGTCAGGAAGGCTATATAGGTGTAAAAATACCCCTGCCAGAATTCCAGAAAAAGCGGGAGAAGTCCGCCGGAAAAGGGGCGGGGCCATCTCCCTCAGCACACTGGCGCCATTTTTCCCTCACAGCTCCGCTGGAAGGACGCTCCCTGGCTCTCCCCTGCAGTGTCAAGCTACATAAGGGTAAAAAAGAGAGGGGGGGCACTAAATTTAGGCGCAGTATATATATAATATAAGCAGCTATAAGGGAAAAAACACTCATTTATAGTGGGATCCCTGTGTTATATTGCGCTCTGGTGTGTGCTGGCATACTCTCTCGCTGTCTCCCCAAAGGGCTTTGTGGGGTCCGGTCCTCTGTCAGAGCATTCCCTGTGTGTATGCGGTGTGTCGGTACGGCTGTGTCGACATGTTTGATGAGGAGGCTTATGTGGAGGCGGAGCAAATGCCGATAAATGTGATGTCACCCCCTGCGGGGTCGACACCTGAGTGGATGGTTCTGTGGATGGAATTACGCGACAGTGTCGACTCCTTGCATAAAAGGTTTGACGACATACCAAATATGGGACAGCCGGCTTCTCAGCCTGTGCCTGCCCAGGCGTCTCAAAAGCCATCAGGGGCTCTAAAACGCCCGCTACCTCAGATGGCAGACACAGATGTCGACACGGATACTGACTCCAGTGTCGACGACGATGAGACTAATGTATCTTCCAATAGGGCCACACGTTATATGATTGAGGCAATGAAAAATGTGTTGCATATTTCTGATGTTCCCCCGGGTACCACAAAAAAGGGTATTATGTTTGGAGAGAAAAAACTACCAGTTGTTTTTCCTCCATCTGAGGAATTAAATGAAGTGTGTGAAGAAGCGTGGGCTTCCCCAGATAAGAAACTGGTAATTTCTAAGAGGTTACTAATGGCGTACCCTTTCCCGCCAGAGGATAGGTCACGTTGGGAAACATCCCCTAGGGTGGATAGAGCGCTCACACGCTTGTCAAAGAAGGTGGCACTACCGTCTCCGGATACGGCCGCCCTGAAGGAATCTGCTGATAGAAAGCAGGAGGCTATCCTGAAGTCTATATATACACACACAGGTGTTATACTGAGACCAGCTATTGCTTCAGCATGGATGTGCAGTGCTGCAGCTGCGTGGTCAGATTCCCGTTCGGAAAATATTGATACCCTAGACAGGGACACTATATTGCTAACCGTAGAGCATATTAAAGACGCACTCTTATACATGAGGGATGCACAGAGGGATATTTGCCGGCTGGCATCTAAAATAAGTGCAATGTCCATTTCTGCCAGGAGAGGGTTATGGACTCGGCAGTGGACAGGAGATGCAGATTCTAAAAAGCACATGGAAGTTTTGCCTTATAAGGGTGAGGAGTTGTTCGGGGATGGTCTATCGGACCTCGTTTCCACAGCAACAGCTGGGAAGTCTACGTTTTTACCCCATGTTCCCTCACAGCCAAAGAAAGCACCGTATTATCAGGTACAGTCCTTTCGGCCCAATAAGGGCAATCGGGTTAAAGGCGCGTCCTTTCTGCCCAGAGGCAGAGGTAGAGGGAAAAAACTGCAGCATACAGCCAGTTCCCAGGAGCAAAAGTCCTCCCCCGCTTCCTCTAAGTCCACAGCATGACGCTGGGGCTCCACAGGCGGAGCCAGGTACGGTGGGGGCCCGTCTCAAAAATTTCAGCGATCAGTGAGCTCGCTCACGGGTGGATCCCTGGATCTTTCAAGTAGTATCTCAGGGGTACAAGCTGGAATTCGATACGTCTCCCCCCCGCCGTTTCCTCAAATCTGCCTTGCCAACAACTCCCTCAGCCAGGGAGGCAGTGTTAGAGGCAATTCACAAGCTGTATTCCCAGCAGGTGATAGTAAAGGTGGCCCTATTTCAACAAGGACGGGGTTACTATTCCACAATGTTTGTGGTACCGAAACTGGACGGTTCGGTGAGACCCATTTTAAATTTGAAATCCTTGAACACGTATATAAAAAAATTCAAGTTCAAGATGGAATCGCTCAGGGCGGTTATTGCAAGCCTGGACGAGGGGGATTACATGGTATCACTGGACATCAAGGATGCTTACCTGCATGTCCCCATTTACCATCCTCACCAGGAGTACCTCAGATTTGTGGTACAGGATTGTCATTACCAATTCCAGACGTTGCCGTTCGGGCTATCCACGGCTCCGAGGGTCTTTACCAAGGTAATGGCCGAAATGATGATACTCCTTCGAAAGAAGGGAGTTTTAATTATCCCGTACTTGGACGATCTCCTGATAAAGGAGAGGTCCAGGGAGCAGTTGTTGGTCGGGGTAGCACTATCTCGGGAGGTGCTACAACAGCACGGCTGGATTCTAAATATTCCAAAGTCACAGCTGGTCCCTACGACACGTCTACTGTTCCTAGGGATGGTTCTGGACACAGAACAGAAAAAAGTGTTTCTCCCGGAGGAGAAGGCCAAGGAGCTGTCATCTCTAGTCAGAGGCCTCCTAAAACCAAAACAGGTGTCGGTGCATCACTGCACGCAGATCCTGGGAAAGATGGTAGCTTCCTACGAAGCAATTCCATTCGGCAGGTTCCATGCAAGAACTTTTCAGTGGGACCTGTTGGACAAGTAGTCCGGATCGCATCTTCAGATGCATCGGCTGATAACCCTGTCTCCAAGGACCAGGGTGTCCCTGCTGTGCTGGCTGCAGAGTGCTCATCTTCAAGAGGGCCGCAGATTAGGCATACAGGACTGGGTCCTGGTGACCACGGATGCCAGCCTTCGAGGCTGGGGGGCAGTCACACAGGGAAGAAACTTCCAAGGACTATGGTCAAGTCAGGAGACTTCCCTGCACATAAATATTCTGGAACTAAGGGCCATTTACAATGCCCTAAGTCAGGCAAAACCCCTGCTTCAAAACCAGCCGGTACTGATCCAGTCAGACAACATCACGGCGGTCGCTCATGTAAACCGACAGGGCGGCACGAGAAGCAGGACGGCGATGGCAGAAGCCACAAGGATTTTCCGATGGGCGGAAAATCACGTGTTAGCACTGTCAGCAGTGTTCATTCCGGGAGTGGACAACTGGGAAGCAGACTTCCTC